>NC_135230.1:4077113-4087113 GCF_052324685.1 Brachyhypopomus gauderio | reverse complement strand
CTGAAGAGAAGATAATACTCTGTGAGCCAATGTTATTAAAATGATCACATTTCACTCATCATCACTACCAGAGTTCAGCACACTCACTGGCTCGGCCCGCTGGCCTGGGTGACCAGGTAGGCCATCTTTTCCAGCCGGACCCTGTATGAAAACCAGAAACATATTTGGTGATGCACCGAACCTAAACAAAAGCAAATTACAAGCAAACCTTGCCGATGTAATTTTCATCAGGGTCTAAGGAGTGAAAGCGTATCTCTGGTGTGTGATATCGCTGTGGTATCTCTGGTGTGTGGTATCTCTGTGGTATCTCATGTATTTGGTATCTCTGTGGTATCTCTGATGTGTGGTCTCTGTGTAATATATCTGTGGTATCTCTGGTGTGTGGTCTCTGTGTAGTATATCTGTGGTATCTCTGGTGTGCATATCTGGTGTGTGGTATCTCTGTGGTATCTCTGGTGTGAGGTATCTCTGATGTTTGATTTATCTGTGGTATCTCATGTATTTGGTATCTCTGTGGTATCTGATGTGTGGTTTCTGTGTAGTATATATGTGGTATCTCTGATGTGTGGTCTCTGTGTAGCATATCTGTGGTATCTCTGTGGTATCTCTGGTGTGTGGTATCTCTGGTGTGGGGTATATCTGATGTTTGATATCTCTGTGGTATCTCATGTATTTGGTATCTCTGTGGTATCTCATGTGTGGTTTCTGTGTAGTATATATGTGGTATCTCTGATGTGTGATCTCTGTGTAGCATATCTGTGGTATCTCTGGTGTGTGGTATCTCTGGTGTGGGGTATATCTGGTGTGTGATATCTCTGTGGTATCTCTGGTGTGTATCTCTGGTGTGTGATATCTCTGAGGGGGGAAACACAGGTGTGTGATATCTCTGTGGTATCTCTGATGTGTGGTCTCTGTGTAGTATATCTGTGGTATCTCTGGTGTGCATATCTGGTGTGTGGTATCTCTGGTGTGGGGTATCTCTGGTGTTTGATATCTCTGTGGTATCTCATGTATTTGGTATTTCTGTGGTATCTCATGTGTGGTTTCTGTGTAGTATATATGTGGTATCTCTGATGTGTGGTCTCTGTGTAGCATATCTGTGGTATCTCTGTGGTATCTCTGGTGTGTGGTATCTCTGGTGCGGGGTATATCTGGTGTGTGATATCTCTGTGGTATCTCTGGTGTGTATCTCTGGTGTGTGATATCTCTGAGGGGGAATCACAGGTGTGTAGTATCTCTGTGGTATCTCAGCTGTGGGGTATCTCTGGTGTGTGATGTCTCTGTGGTATCTCATGTATTTGGTATCTCTGTGGTATCTTTGATGTGTGGTCTCTGTGTAGTATATCTTTGGTATCTCTGATGTGTGGTATCTCTGTGGTATCTCTGGTGTGGGGTATCTGTGGTATCTCATGTATTTGGTATCTATGTAGTATCTCAGGTGTGTGATATCTCTGTGGTAATTGATGTGTAGTATCTCTGATGTGTGGTATCTCTGTGGTATATCTGGTGTGGGGTATCTCTGTGGTATCTCAGGTATTTGGTATCTCTGTAGTATCTCTGGTGTGTGATATCTCTGTGGTATCTCAGGTGTGTGGTATATCTGTGGTATCTCTGGTGTGTGATATCTCTGTGGTATTTGGCGTGTAGTCTCTCTGGTGTGTGGTACATCTGTGGTATATTTGGTGTGGGGTATCTCTGGTGTGTGATATATCTATGGTATCTCTGGTGTTTGGTATCCCTGTGGTCTCATGTACTTGGTATCTCTGTGGTATCTCTGATGTGTGGTCTCTGTAGTATATCTGTGGTATCTCTGATGTGTGGTCTCTGTGTAGTATATCTGTGGTATCTGTGGTGTGTATCTCTGGTGTGGGGTATCTCTAGTGTTTGATATCTCTGTGGTATCTCTCGTGTGTGGTATCTCTGTGTTATCTCGTGTATTTGGTATCTCTGTGGTATCTGATGTGTGGTTTCTGTGTAGTATATCTGTGGTATTTCTGATGTGTGGTCTCTGTGTAGCATATCTGTGGTATCTCTGTGGTATCTCTGGTGTGTAGTATCTCTGGTGTGTGATATCTCTGTGGTATCTCTGGTGTGTAGTATCTCTGTGGTATCTCAGCTGTGGGGTCTCTCTGGTGTGTGATATCTCTGTGGTATCTCTGGTGTGTAGTATCTCTGTGGTATCCCTGGTGTGTGATATCTCTGTGGTATCTCTGGTGAGTATCTCTGGTGTGTAGTATCTCTGTGGTATCTCAGCTGTGGGGTATCTCTGGTGTGTGACATCTTTGTGGTATCTCTGGTGTGTGGTATCTCTGTGGTATCCCATGTATTTGGTATCTCTGTGGTATCTCTGATGTGTGGTCTCTGTGTAGTATATCTGTGGTATCTCTGATGTGTAGTCTCTGTGTAGTATATCTGTGGTATCTCTGATGTGTGGTCTCTGTGTGCATATCTGTAGTATATCGATGGTAACTCTATGGTATCTCTGGTGTGGGGTATCTCTGTGGTATCTCATGTATTTGGTATCTATGTAGTATCTCTGGTGTGTGATATCTCTGGTATTTCAGGTGTGTGGTATCTCTGTTGTATCTCTGGTGTGTGATATCTCTGTGGTATCTCTGGTGTGTGGTATCTCTGTGGTATCTCTGGTGTGTGGTATCTCTGTGGTATCTCTGGTGTGTGATATCTCTGTGGTATCTCTGGGGTGTATTATCTCTGGTGTGTGGTATCTCTGGTATGAGGTATATCTGGTGTGTGGTATCTCTGTGGTATCTCTGATGTGTGGTATCTCAGGTTTAGGATATCTCTGTGGTATCTCTGGTGTGTGATATCTGTGGTATCTCTGGTGTGTGGTATATCTGTGGTATCTCATGTATTTGGTATCTCTGTGGTATCTCTGGTGTGTGATGTGAACTCTAATGAAGGCACTTACGTTTGTTCCTTTGGGACCGATCTCTCCTACTCGACCCTGGGGACCTTGGGGTCCCTAATACACAAAGAACAGAACCATTCACTGTGTGTGTGAGAGAGTGTGTGTGTGTGTGCTTGTGTGTGTGTGTGTTTATGAATATGTGTGTGTTTGTGTGTATGAATACGTGTGTATTTGTGTGTATGAGTGTGTATGTGTGTGTGTGTGTGTGTGTGTGTGTGTGTGTGTGTGTGTGTGTGTGTGTGTGTGTGTGTGTGTGTGTGTGTGTGTGTGTGTGTGTGAGAGAGAGAGAGAGAGAGTGTTTGAGTGGTCTTACTCGCTCTCCGGTTGGCCCCACCGGTCCATCATGACCTGCAGAGCCCTTGAAATCCATTGAAATTATACAGAATTATGCACAACTACTACACTTAACAGAATTCTAAACATTTGATATGTTTGCTGAATAGTACATGAAACATTGAACAGAATGATATATGGTAATGAGACAACACACAGTTAAGGCCGGGGGGGGGTAATAATACTACGCCTGCTGCACTGTGTAATTAACCCCACCTCACGTTCAAAACCAAGGACAACATCCCTCATTCAGTCCTTGATTGTGCATAAAATTAAAATGTTACATGATATAAGAAAACTTATTAAAAGGGGATGCAAAGGGAGGAGTTATTATAAGATGGCGGAGTCTTATAATAGGGAGGGTGGTTTTATAAGAGGGAGGGTATTTTAATAAGCGGGAGGGTGTTTTTATAAGAGGGACGGTGTTTTAATAAGAGGGAGGGTATTTTAATTAGAGGGAAAGGTGTTTTTATAAGAGGGAGGGTGTTTTATTAAGGGTGAGAGGAGGAGGAAGAGGAAGGTGAGGGGAGGTCTGACCTTCTCTCCTGACTTTCCTGTGGGTCCTCTTGCACCTCTTGCTCCTCGAGCCCCCTATGGGCACACACACAAGCTTTGATAGCTTAGCAATTTTCATAACAATTGAGATATTTTCCGAACATCTCCGTAACTTTCATCGCTATGTTTTTTTGTTTTTGAGCAGGAACTTACATTGGGCCCCCTCTCTCCTGCAGCACCTGACTGGCCTGGAGGACCCTGGTAACAAAAACAAACAAAAGAGGAACATATTACATATTAGACCTAATTAAACATGTTTGTTTGTCATTTGTGGGAAAAGTTCATTTAAGTACTGATCCCAGAACTGCTGTAATTCAGTACTGAACCCAGAACTGCTGTTATTCAGTACAGATCCCAGAACTGCTGTTATTCAGTACTGATCCCAGAACTGTTGTTATTCAGTACTGATCCCAGTACTACGGTTATTCAGTACTGTTCACACACATGCTGTTATTCAGTACTGCTCACACAGACACTGTTATTCAGTACTGCTCACACAGACACCTTCTTGTTTAGATAAGCTTTTAGTTAAGAAACTCTCCATCTTATTTACTTTATTACATTATGTTGTCTATTATTTTATAATATACACTTTCTTTCATTATTTTATTGTGTTTGTTTCCTTTTTATCTTTAATTTCTTTTAATATTTTATTTTTGTCTTCTTATCTTTGCTTCCTTTAATGTTTCTTTTTTAATTATTCTGTAAAGCACTTTGAGTTGCATGTATGTATGAAAGGTGCTATACAAATAAAGATTATTATTATTATTATTATTCAGTACTGTTCACACAGATGCTGTTATTCAGTACTGTTAACACATGCTGTTATTCAGTACTGCTCACACAGATGCTGTTATTCAGTACTGCTAACACATGCTGTTATTCAGTACTGATCCCAGAGCTGCGGCTCTTGAGCTCATTATTTGAAAGTGTACTTGTTCTATTGTCAGACCTTTCTGCCTTTCTCTCCTATCACACCCACAGGTCCTGGGAAACCATCAGCCCCCTGTAAACAAACAACACAATCACAGGTAAAATTAGACGAAACTTTATCTAAACAACAACAAGCACATCTGTCAGGAGTCAGGAGTCACAATGTGATTTCTTCTTCTTGCCTTTGGTCCCTGCCGTCCTTGGTATCCAGGCAACCCCGGAACCCCAAGATTACCCTGATGAGAGAAACAGAGAGAACACGACCTATAATTACTCCAGCCATGGTCTTATTTATCTGTCTTCATTATAATGCTGCTGATAATGATGCTGACTGTAACGATGGACCATAATGATGCTGACCATGGCAATGGTGGGCAACAGCTCTACCTTTTCTCCAGCGATGCCAGATGGTCCTGCATCTCCTAGGGGCCCGGACTGACCCTTCAACCCCTCTGAACCGTCCTCTCCACGCATACCTGCCGGTCCAGCCTCTCCCTGGACCCAGGACACAGATAGACATTGCTGTTATGTGTGTGTGTGTGTGTACATGTGTATGTTTGTGTATGTCTGTGTGTGTGTCTCTGTGGGTGTGTGTGTGTGTGTATGTGTGTGTGTATACTTTTGTTTAATATTAAAAGTGTGTTTCTTCATGTGTTTTCAGTGCTTACACTATCACCCTTCACGCCCATCTCCCCCTTAGCCCCAGGAAAGCCATCTTCACCCTGAAACATGGACATACTCTGTCAGCATCGCAGCAGGACACAATAACACACACACACGTTTGTGTGAATCCGATGTCAGTGCTATTCATGACTATAAGACACAGTTGAATGTCCTTTATATTAAAACATGTGCCTATTAATGTAGAACAACACAGAATTAATTAGCAAAGATTTTTTTCATTTTAAAAATCTTATTTTCTGAAATGTCACCTTTTGATCCTATATGGTATGATCCTGAAGCTCTACTCTGGAAACATCATGACCATGACTCACCATGATTCACTATAAATTACCATGACTCACTATGACTCACTATGAGTCATCATGACGCAGCATGATACACTATGACTCACTATGACTCACTATGAGTCATCATGACTCAATATGATTCACTATGACTCACTATAACTCATCCAGTTAGCATAAACTGTGCAAAGCAGTGAAACTTGTGAACTTAAGAACTTTACAACTTCAGAACATTAGCCCAGGTAGCACAGACTGCATTATGCCTTCAGACAGACAGTAAGACAGAAAGCAGCAGATAAACTTAATGACATCATCTCTGACATCACAGTGTCTCTCCCATCAGTGTCTCTGACATCACAGTGTCTCCAAGGCAATGAAGCTAAAACGATAAGAAACTAAGGAGTAAAAGATAACAGGGCGGGTTTGGAAGGCTTGGGTGTGATGAAGGAGCTCTGAGAACAGGGGGCGGGTTTAGAAGGCTGAGGCACAGGAGGGCGGAGCTGTGAGAGATTGGGCGGGTTTAGAAGGCTGAGGCACAGGAGGGTGGAGCTGTGAGAGTTTGGGCAGGTTTAGAAGAATGAGGCACAGGAGGGCGGAGCTGGAGAAATCGGGCGGGTTTAGAAGACTGAGGCACAGGAGGGCGGAGCTGTGAGAGATTGGGCGGGTTTAGAAGGCTGAGGCACAGGAGGGCGGAGCTGGAGAGATCAGGCGGGATTAGAAGACTGAGGCACAGGAGGGCGGAGCTGTGAAAAATTAAACTGACCTTTTCACCTTTACTTCCTTTCAACCCTCGCAGACCATCAGCTCCCTACAAGAACATTATCCATTTATCACGGTCTACAAACACTAACACAGACACACAAACACTCATTTATCACAGTCTACAAACACTAAACACACACAAACACACACACACACACATTTAAGACACACAAATATAACACACACATATTTATCACTGTCTACAAACATTAACACATCGAATTGAATAAAAAAAATTTCTGTTGACCTATAAGGCATTAAATGTTCTTGCCCCACAATATCTGAGTGAACTCATTGCTTACTACAACCCATCTCGCCCTTTGCGCTCCATGCTTCTACCAAGACGATTGGATGCAAGCACCTATAAGAACCTGGGAGATGGTCTGGCTTGCCAGTGGCTGTACTGATGATGGGGTTGGATGTGCCATTGCCACAAGAGGACGTGCTGATGCTAGCTCCTACCTGAGGCTCACCGCCTGCACCGAAGGGACTGTGACTACTTGGCCGGGGAACAAGAACCATAACTATAACTATAGAACCACCTTTTGTCCACAAATACGGACTTGTGCAAATGGGCCGCCCAATGGAGGATGGGTTCTCTTTTGAGTCTTGGTCCTCCCAAGGTTTCTTCCTATTCCCCACCATCATAGGGAGTTTTTCCTCGCCACTGTCGCCTTTGGCTTGCTCATTAGGGATCTGGACCCATACGATTGTAAAGCTGCTTTGTGACAACATGTGTTGTAAAAAGCGCTATATAAATAAATTTGACTTTGACTTTGACTAACACACACACCTTTAACACACACACACACACACATTACACACACATACATTTACCACTGTCTACCAACACTAACACATACGTGCACACACACACACAATACATACAGACAATAGACATCCAAATACACACACATGTACACAGACACAAAATTCATATACAAGCGCAGACACAAATACACATACACACAGACTTCAACACATAACACACAGAAACACAGCACACACTCAGGCCGGTACAACACAATAATCAAATCACACATCAACATGCACAGAGACAGATACATGCAATAACACAATGATGAGGAGATATAACACAGAGAAAGTCAGATATCAGAGACAAAGTACTGACAGGAAAGAGATAATTGAAATAGATAGATCAGAAAGAAATAAGACAGAGATCAGACAAAGATAATACACAGAGATCAGACAGAGACAAAGCATAGATAAAACAGGTATAAGACAGCATAAACGTACCTTCACACCTCTGGGTCCGGGGTAACCGACAGGGCCCTGAACCCCTACCAAACCCTACAGCCAAGGGTAACAGATGAGACTACAAAACACCAGTTCAGACTACACATGAACAACAGACTGCTAAAGAATACCAGATCAGAACACAAGAGAAGACTACTGTAGAAAAACAAATCAGACTAATCTAGGGCAGAAATTCTGAGAATTTCTGAGATTCTAGGGAATCTCAGAAACAAATTCTGAAAAGAAATAACAATCTCACTTTAGGATCAACTCAAGCCAGGTACACGCATGCATGTACACACATACCGGTAAGCCCTTCTCTCCTGGTGGTCCTTCTCTTCCTGGGTGACCCTGATGACACAGGAAAACTTAAGTCATGGCTAAGCACAGTGGTTATATTATATGGCATCATCAAAGATCCAGGTACTGACAGCAATGCATGTCATTGTCAGCAATGCATGACATCCTGTAGGGCAATGATACTGTTTTGAGATTTCGTGATTTGATACCTCTAATATTTCATGTATGTTCCTTCCAATAACTCAAATTCAATGTGAGTCTGTGTTCGTAACAGCGCTCTCTAGATCTCTATTAATACAGTTTTTTACTAATACAGTTTTTTACGACTGTTAACATGCGTTTGTCCAATCTGTAGTCACATTTTCAAAACTCTAAACACGGTGAACACAACATCAGTCTTCAGTGGCTATACACAAAGAGTGATATTTACTGTTTGGTACTATATGAAATGTAGACAAAAAAAAATTACCGTAATTGTAAACATAATTAGCCATGGTTCCATATGAACCAACTGAACAGTCTTGTTACGTGTAATCTAAACGGTCTTCAGCAGTTGGCCACATGTTTTCATCCACATCACATCTGATGTTAGCCCTTGCCATGCACCTGAGATAGAAAAGCTTGGTATGCCTTATTCACCCCTTACAATCTACAGCTGAAATGTCTCTGCAGCCGGGATCCATTGCATCCAGGAGGGACATTTGGTCATGGGGCCGATGATCATACACCTTCCACCTCCAGACTGAAAAAAGTTCCTTAGTGGGGTTGAGGAAAGGTGAGTAGGGCGGGAGGAAAAGGGACATCACTCTTGGATGGTCTATAAACCAGTTTGTGATGACATGAGAAGGACAGAATGCTACACTGTCCCATCACAAATGTCCTCGTGTTTCCTCCCACCTGTTCCCTTTCTGCTTCTGGAACCAGTTGTTGGTAGAGTTCATTCAAAAATGAAAGAAGGAGGTCACTGTTATAGGGACCAATCTGGCATTTGTGAAGGACCAAACCAGCACTTGAGATTGCAGGACAAATTATTATAATTGCTCCTCTCTGACCCGGTACATTACTGTACTTCATTTTATTTCATTGATCTATATGTGCAAAAAATGTGTACAACAGTAATAACTTTTCAGCTGCCTTTGTTTTTGCAGAACTTTGCATTTTATACAGTATTTAATGTTTTGAACCTTAGGTTTTCATTTTTGACATGCTGTGTGCAAGCAATTGTAAATAAGGCAAAAATGATCCAGAATTTTGTTATTGGATAACCTTGTGTGTACAGAAAATTATAGCATTATAGAAACATGTAAAATGACTGCATTTTGTGCCATAACAACATTGTAATAGTTGTAGGCTATTAATAGGCTAATTGTATAGCCACTGAAGACTGATGTTGTGTTCAATGTGTTTAGAGTTTTGAAAATATGACTAGATTGGACAAATGCATGTTAGCAGTCGTCAAAAACTGTAAATCTTCTATGCTATGTAAAATTCTGTGTTTTTTATATGAGTTGGGTATATATTGTACTTTTAGCCACTCTGTACAGCACTTTGGTTGACTCTATAAATAAACTACTTACTTACTGTAATCCAAATGAAGCAGATTACAGTAAAAATGAACTGAATAAGAAAACAACAGATGTTACTATAAAATGTCTGTTGTTTGCTTGGAGAGAGTAAAATATTACATGTAATACTGTTTCTGTATTGCCATCAAATGTTTTTGTGCAGTGATTGACTATGTTCATCTCGAATAGAGAATCTGTGCTAGTGTTTGAAAGAATGATTGGATACTGAACAAGGTTTGCTGTGTTTTAACAAAATTGGTGTATAAAGAGAAAACTTTGTTTGTGTTATGAAATGCAGAGTTGGTATTGAGTTAAGAAAATGCTATTTATAGGATATTAATTTGGCTATTTGTATGAGGTAAATGTGTTGCTGTGTTTAGAGTTTTGAAAATGTATCA
>NC_135230.1:4049613-4064613 GCF_052324685.1 Brachyhypopomus gauderio | reverse complement strand
ATATATCAGTCCTGAGCAGGGTCATCAGTGGCTCTTCATTTTTTACCCTTTTCCCAGTTTTGCCGTTTGGCCCTGGAACCCCAGGCAACCCTCGGGGACCCTGAGGAGAATATCAGACACAGGTTATCAGATGTGGGTCATCTGACATAGGATCATCAGGCACAAGTTACCACACAGGTTATCTGACACAGGTTATCAGATGTGGATCATCAGACACGGATCATCTGACATAGTTTATCAGATGTGGGTCATCCGACATAGGTCATCCGACACGGATCATCAGACACAGTTTCTCAGATGTGGGTCATCCGACATAGGTCATCAGACATGGATCATCAGACACAAATCATCAGACATAGGTCATCAGACAAGCGTCATCAGACACATCACAGTTTCAATGTTTGCCATGTAGAACGGTTTTGCTGTTCATTTGAGATATATAGTAAAACTAAGAATGAAGCATGACAGTAAGACTTGATTTGATTGCTTCATACAAATAACTAGCATACAGACACATACAAACACTCATCATAGCTATATTGTAATGTAGCACAGCAAAAAACAGCGCCCCCTACCGCTGGCCCAGGAAAGCCGCTCTCTCCCTTTAGCCCTGTTGGCCCTGGGGCACCCTGGGGGATATCAGAAACATTCAAACACAAATGTAAACGTCTACATCATACATTTGTTCTAAACACTCTTAGGTAAATGAACTGTGATGGAGTCTGCTTCAAAGTGGTTCAGGTGATTCAGATTCGTTATGTGTTTCCCTGTCCCAGAATCATCTCTGCTGAATCACATAACCAGTGGCATATTTCAATGCCACTGGTGTATACACAGTGCTGGAAACTTTAAACCTTGGAGACCAGCAACAAAACATAGAAAATAATAATATAAACATATTTTCATAAATGAGGTGAAATAAAAAAAAATATATATATATATATATTCATATAGGACACTTTACATATTCATACTGGACACTTTACATATTCATATAGGACACTTTACATATTCATACTGGTCACTTTACATATTCATATAGGATACACAAATTCTGGGTTACTATAAGATGCTGTTCTACATTTCTCTATTTCAAACCAATCCAGTGCGTCTGCAGGACTGCTGTCCCTATGTGCTCCGTCTGGTGATATTTTAAGGGTTATATAATATAAATCTATTAGTAAAATGACAGGAAATCTGACCAATGAAATGTATGATTTTCAATAAAGGGGTGGGCCTACAGCAGAATGGCCCTTTTTAGTGAAACATCACCATCAGCTTAGCTTGCTGAGACAGGCCACTATAAGTGAGACAGACCCTGCGATGTCTGGGAATGCCGACAACCCTTTAGTGAAAATCTCACAGTAATTCAGTAGTTTATAATACAATAGTCACTCTAGTCTGAGCAATGCATTCTGTGCACTGCATAGTGTTTTAATGCATTTAAACACTAGAGGGCACTAATGCATATAGAAGAGCCAGTATAGAATAGCAGGACTGACATTATGGGCCCCACCTCTATAGGGTCCACTCTTTTTCCAGAGTTATCACACAGATTTCACTCACTTCTTCAGCTGATCTATGCAACAAGATAAATACTAAAGTTCCCCTCCATAGCCAGTGTTTAGAAAACTCTTACATTTCTGGATCTGTTTGGACCACAATACCAGAGAAAGTGAACAGTAACCAGTTTAAATGAACAGTAACCACTTACCAGTGGACCGGGTCGTCCAGTCAGTCCCAGTGGTCCTGGAGGTCCCTTCAGAGAGAGCTGGGAGGCAAAGATTCATGGTCATCACACTCTGTATACACTCTAATGTATGTTTAAGGTGTGTTGTTGAATACAGAAAGCTTTTCCATGTCATGCATCTGGAAGATTCCAGAAGGTTCTGGAATATTCCAGAAGGTTCTTGAAGATTCCAGAATGTTCGGGAAGGTTCCTTGCCTTGGTCTGCTTCAGGACAGCCTGTGCCTGAGCCTCCTGAGCAGAAATGACAGGTCCCAGACGAGCTTGTCCACCCCACTGGAACTAAAAGAGCAGTGAGACCAGACAACCACACAGTTTTTTAATTAGATCATATCACACCATAACCCAAGCTTTGGCCATTTAAATGTAACCCTATTTAATTAGTTCATATTCTCAAACCATAGATTTGGCAATTTAAACGTAATCCTATTTAATTAGTTCATATTCTCAAACTATAACCTTAGTTTAGCAATGAAAATGTTTATTTATTTGAACTGAAGTACATCAAACTGAACTGAGAGGGAGAAACTAACGCATCATTATTATAAAGGTTAGGTTGCCACCCAGTGGTATTAACTGTGTAGTGCCTATCCTTTCTATCTCAGTGTCTTTTGCACTCTCTCTCTCTCTCTCTCTCTCTCTCTCTCTCTTTCACACACACACACACACACACACACACACACACACACACACACACACACACACACACACACACACACACACACACACTCACACACCGGTAACATCAGCAAATTCCCTGGAGGTCCTGGTATACCATCAGTCCCTGCAAGTCCTGGCCGACCAGGAGGGCCCTAGGAAAGGAGAGAGAGAGAGAGAGACTTTGAGCTTTTAAAACTTTTATACACACATACAACTGACAAGTACAGTACAATTTCTACAGCCTCATGCAGCAGTCGCAAATCAAGTAAATGTGATAAATAGGATTGAAATGTCATCAGTAAATCAGCAGTACATGTACCTGTACACTGTGCACAACACGGTCCTCATACATACACACAAACACGGTCCTCATACATACACACAAACACGGTCCTCATACATACACACAAACACGGTCCTCATACATACACACAACACGGTCCTCATACATACACACAAACACGGTCCTCATACATACACACAAACACGGTCCTCATACATACACAAAACACAGTCCTCATACATACACACAAACACGGTCCTTATACATACACACAAACACGGTCCTCATACATACATACAAACAACTGTCTAACCCGCTAAGAATACAGGAGAGAGAGAGAAGCTTACAGAAAGAGAATTGATTTCTATCTTTTTTGTTTTTTTTCTCTTATTAAGAAAAATTCTTATTAGTTACTGAAATTAAAATTATAGTTTTGATTAGAATTAAATATTTTATTATGCATACCAGTGAGTTTTGTAAAAAGAACATATATGTATTGTATTACCTCAATGTATTACCCCAAATAAAATGTGAATGTGCGTGCGTGTGTGTGTGTGTGTGTGTGTGTGTGTGTGTGGTACCAGATCTCCTGGATCTCCGCTTGGTCCTGGGGGTCCCATTGGTCCAGACTCCCCAGGTGGACCCTGTGCACAGGAAATAAAACACACCATTTAACCACAAAGAAACACACACACACAATACCTAAAGATAAACACAGAAAACCTAAAATACACATGCACACCAGTACACATGTTGAGACAAGTGAATAGAGACACACCTGAGACACATGCATGAACACACACACACACACACACACACACACACACACACACACACACACACACACACAAGCTGAGGCAGAAGACATTACCTCAGGGCCTGGTAAACCATGGGGTCCCTCGATTAGCGTACCCTATATGAGAAACAAACACTTTACTTATGTGTTTTTGCCACATAAGCCAACATATTTAGACAAACATATATTACAAATAATGACTTTGAGGATGCTAAAATGTTATGATTTAGTTTGAAGGTTGTTGTTTGGTGTTTGCAGTCAGATGTTTGTTATAAAGACTGTTGTATGTTATAAGGTGTTGTTTGGTATTGTTGTTTGGTCTTTACAGTCAGATGAAGGTTATTTTTTGATCTATACAGTCAGGTGGGCAGGTCATTGTTGTTTGGTCTTTACAGTTAGGCGGTCGGGTCATTGCTGTTTGGTCTTTACAGTTAGGTGGTCAGGTTATTATGGTCAGGTGTTGGTCAGACTGTTTGGTCTTTACAGTCAGATGAAGGTTGTTGTTTGGTCTTCACAGTCAAATGAAGGTTGGTGATTAGTCTTCACAGTCAGATGATGGTTGGTGATTGGTCTTCAAAGAGCTCACCTCTCCTAAAACAGCAGGTTCTCCCTTCTGACCCTTCTCAGGTTGTGCCTGTTGACCCACAACAAAGACCACACACAACAGTGAGCCTCAGATGACAGACACACAGATGGACATATAGAGAGATAATAGGCTACACAGTGTATTTAATATTAAGTGTTATAAAAATATTAGCGAAGCACCAGGGATATCACAATATATGTCCATATGCAAATATACCCACGACTGTGACCAAATGCAGACACTACAGATAAGAGTTCTAAAGTTTTCATAAATGGTAATATCATTCATTCGTATTTAAATATATTATGAGGAACATCATAGGTAGTGAGGAATACAACTAGAATATACATAGGAATATATACTCTTCTTCCTCTACCTGTTCATTCCAAACTTCCTCTCCGTTTCGAGTTGCAGGTCCGTAACGATCGTCATACTCCTCATATGTTTCATACTCCTCATACTCCCGCACTGTTCCATTGTCAAACGCATCATACTCTACCTGAAGCAGAAAAGAATATAGCACACACTGAACACCTCACATCAACAGACCTGCTTCAGCTCACACACTGAACACCTCACATCAACAGACCTGCTTCAGCTCACACACACTGAACACCTCACATCAACAGACCTGCTTCAGCTCACACACTGAACACCTCACATCAACAGACCTGCTTCAGCTCACACACACTGAACACCTCATATCAACACACCTGCTTCAGTTCACACACACTGAACACCTCACATCAACAGACCTGCTTCAGCTCACACACACTGAACACCTCACATCAACAGACCTGCTTCAGCTCACACACTGAACACCTCACATCAACAGACCTGCTTCAGCTCACACACTGAACACCTCACATCAAGAGACCTGCTTCAGCTCACACATACTGAACACCTCACATCAACAGACCTGCTTTAGCTCACACACTGAACACCTCACATCAACAGACCTGCTTCAGCTCACACACTGAACACCTCACATCAACACACCTGCTTCCGCTCACACACACTGAACACCTCACATCAACATACCTGCTTCAGCTCACACACACTAAACACCTCACATCAACAGACCTGCTTCAGCTCACACACACTGAACACCTCACATCAACAGGCCTGCTTCAGCTCACACACACTGAACACCTCACATCAACAGACCTGCTTCAGCTCACACACACTGAACACCTCACATCAACAGACCTGCTTCAGCTCACACACACTGAACACCTCACAACAACAGACCTGCTTCAGCTCACACACACTGAACACCTCACATCAACAGACCTGCTTCAGCTCACACGCACTGAACACCTCACATCAACAGACCTGCTTCAGCTCACACACACTGAACACCTCACAACAACAGACCTGCTTCAGCTCACACACACTGAACACCTCACAACAACAGACCTGCTTCAGCTCACACACACTGAACACCTCACATCAACAGACCTGCTTCAGCTCACACACACTGAACACCTCACATCAACAGACCTGCTTCAGCTCACACACACTGATCACTGATTCGGCACAAACAACAAAAGTTCAATTAGTTTGTATTATTCTACTTGTATACATTATTGTAATACGATTACTTTGTTGTTATAAAAAAAAAAAAGTTGTTGTTCAACTTGCAATTTACAAAAGCACACATATGCACACCAGAGATGGGCACTCGAGTGAGAGACTTAAGTGGAAGTCGCACTAGTGGCTTACAAAAAGACTTCAGACTTGACTTGACTCAGACTCGTACAAAACAATAAGAATCAGTCCGTTATCCAGGTATGAGTTATAAATACTTTCTTTACGTGTTTAGATAAATACTTAAATATAGATAAATACTTTCTTTGTGTGTTTATTTTGACATTACTGCTTACTTTTGCACCTTTTCTCGTAACATATCAAAACATCGTTTATTGCGAGTGGGAAATCGGAGTGAAGAGGCAAATGTAAATAAAATGAGGTTGCCATGACTACAGCTGGAGTACTGTCTGTGGAGCCTTTGGCTATAGGGAGTTTAAATCCTTGGACAAAACCAAAGGACGCAACGTGTTAAGAATGTGGAAAACAAACCTAAAACACACCCGGACAGGTTTGTTTAGTTTACGTTAGACACTTGGCCGTCATTTAAGCTAGTGTAGTAACTCCAATTAGTGTAGTGGCCACTTGTAAACAAACATCAAAACAACCACCAACATTTTAAGTTAACTGTAAATAAACTGAAGTATTTTACTCGCCACAATTGTTGTTTTACAGGAATAATACGTAAAATGTGCAAAATTACATCATTTTTTGTGATATTTCACGTTATTTTTGCCAATAATGGCAGATAATGGGTGACGGCCGACAACAGGAGCAACAAGGTAACATATAAAGTTATTTTCCCACTCATGTTCCCAAGATTATCCTGGTATTGACTTGAGACTTGACTTGGACTTGCGTTTTGCGACATTTGAACATCTCTGATTCTCACACACACACACACACACACACACACACACACACACACACACACACACACACACACACACTCACACTCACACTCACACTCACACTCACACTCACACACACAGTTTCACCTCATATTCTGTGATGTTCAAGTCTGGGCTATCCGTGGAGAGGTCACTGTAAAGATCACTGTATAGGTCATCTTCATACTCCTCAACAACAGGCTTCCTGGGAATCTTCTGAACCTGCACACAATCATACACATTGTCACGGAAACACTCACCAAGGCAACACAAACATCCTGTCCAATAAATGTAAGAACATAGTAACTGTCACACTCCCTGACAACCTTGGGTGCTTTCACTCAGTAGATATTGTACTCTAGTCTTGTACACTCTAATCTTCCTAAATGTGTCCGGGACTCTGACACAGTCACAATCTTTAAATCTAGGTTGAAAACCCACTTATTTAGTCTAGCGTTTGATAATTAATATCCCCCTTAGATAAAGGTACAGATCCAGGGGTTCATAGACGAAGGGTTTTATGGTAGACTGGGGTACTGGTGCTGTCATCCTGTCACTGCTCGTGGTCACTCAAGTTTGTTGACAGTGCAGTGGACGGATGCCATTGTCTCAGAATGCCCCCAAGCCTATGTTACCTTCTGGTTCTGCCTTTTTTTAGCTAGGCTGTAATAATTTAACTTAGTGCCGGAGTTGCTGCCACACTCCAGAAATGTTTATAATTTTACCTGTCCTGTATATGTCCTCATACAGAGCTAATTTTCCCTGTTTCATTTCTCCACATGGCTGCCCGCCTGCTTGAGGAATAATGAGATGAGGAGAGACAAGCGATCCATCCTGGCCGGCCACCTCCTGCCTAACCGGATGCCTACACCATGATGGACATTATTACATATTTTTCGGTCTAAATTGACATTATTGCATCTTTTACATTCTGTCTACATTCTGTCTATATTGTTGTTGTTGTCATGGTGACCGGTGTCGGCCAGAGGAGGATGGGTTCCCCCCCTGAGTCTTGGTTCCTCTCAAGGTTTCTTCCTCATGCAAAAAACTAGGGAGTTTTTCCTTGCCACTGTCGCCTTTGGCTTGCTCACTGGGGGCTAGGACTCTGCACTTGTAAAGCTGCTTTGTGACAACAACTGTTGTAAAAAGCGCTATATAAATAAAATTTGATTGATTGATTGACTCTAATCTAGTACACTCAATCTAGTACATGGTAGTACACTCTCAGACTACATCTTCCAGAGTTCATTGCGCAGCTATGAATTCCACAACACCCTGATCCACCAATCAAAACCTCCCCGCTCCACCTCCCCTGATCATTGATTATTGATCATGAACACCTGTGTCTCGTGGAACTCATCTGCATATTCAGTCTAATCTCTGTGAAGAACTTCCACGACCTACCTGTGTGTACCAAGCGTTTCTACTCGGTGCAAACCTGTTGGGCTTCCCATGTCTGGACTCTGTTTCACCTCTTTTGGGTTGGTTCACTTCATAGCATTGTCCATTTTAGCTTTACAAGAAGGCCTGTCTCTTAAAATCTTTACAAGCAGGCCAGTCTCTTCAAATCTTTACAAGCAGGCCTGTCTTGTCAATTCCTTACAAGCAGTCCTGTATATTTGACTCTGTCTTAGCAATTCATACTATTTTTACTTCACTTTTCAATAATACTGCTGGTTTATTTACTTTGACTTTGGACAGTTCCCCGGCTAATAAAACCAGTGTTAAGTTTTTATCTGTGAGGGTTAAAACCAAATGAAAATGCAAAACAATTGATGTGTTTTAAGCATATTGTTTGTACACTAAATGACACTGATGTATGTAATAAGTTATTTTGTAATGATCACATGCATCAGTAGTTTTGTGAGAGCATCGTTGTGAGGAACACACAACAGCAGCAGATGAGCAGACAGGCCTGCAGGAACATGTGAGGAGTCCTGACGGAGCTCCGGGATCACTACACTTGGGCTATGGGGCTTAGATGATTCAAACTCATAAATCACAATACACTGCAGCAACAGGATATCTCCTTCTGGCAGATACATACACACACACACACATACACACGCGCACACACGCAAGAATGCACGTGCACACACGCACACACATAAATACATACAAACCAGCACATGTTGTTATAATGTCTGGCAGCTAACCAGATACAACATGTTTAATACTATGGTTTATCAGTGTCGAGACATAAAATGAGACATGAAAAAGAAAGGTTATAAAAATAACCACAATTAACCACAATTACCACATACAGGAGACATACACACTTTACTGGGACTTCTGAACAAATTCCACAGTAAAATGCAATGCTACCTGACCTTGAAAAGACAAAGACCATGTTGTGTGACGAGTAGGAAAGAGTTCGAAGAACTCACCACAAACGTGTGATGTGGTGTGATGGTGATGGTGGCATGATGGTTGTGTGATAGATAGCACAGTCATGGCCGGGCGGTTAGGGAACTGGTCATGTGACCGGAGGGTCGCAGGTTCGATTCCCAGACCTGAGGCCATGACTGAGGTGCTCCTGAGCAAGGCCCTTAACCCTCAATTGCTCACTTGGATAAAAATGTAAGTCGCTCTGGATAAGGACGTCTGCCAAATGCCGTAAATGTAAATGATAGTGATGGTAATGGTGGTGTGGTGGTGATGGTGATGTTGGTGTGGTGGTGGTGGTGGTGGTGTGATGGTAATGGTGGTGATTTTGATGTAATGTTGGTGTGGTGTGATGGTGAACATACAATATTTAATGCCCTAAACAGTTTTATACAGTTTCCTTTTTCCATATGTGCCACCTGTGTGTTCAGTAGAAATGTTCTATTTTCACTGCAGAGCAGATGCATTAATAAAGATTATCTATAATGTGGTGTGCTGCTTAAACAGGTACAGTAACAGGATACTTAAAGCCCTGTTGGCGGGGTTACCTCTTCTGGGTCCAGTGATAGGCTGCTGTAGGGAAGGGCGGAGTCACAGTCAGGAATGTAGTTCTGACAATAGTCTGCAGCAGCACTGGGGTCTGGCACTAGTAACAACTGCTGAATCTCTCCCTGGAACACACACACACATGCACACACACAAACACGCGCACACACACACGTGTTGAGATCACTGTGAACAGATCACTGTGAGCCTCTAATTTCTCTTAGCCAGAACACCCCACATCACCATAAGCCTACACTCTTCCACACGTGATATCTACAGTGACTGTAACACTGTATTCTACTGCCCACAGCCTCCTAACAATACCTCTGTTGGACCAGCAGGGGCACTAGACACCCTGCCTGAATTAGCATACTGTAAAGAATAAAGTCTGTAAGAGTGATGGATTTGCAGAAGGATCAATCTTCAGGCATTCCTCAATGAGTAAGTTTGTGCCAGTGTTAATGTTTCTGGCCCATGAACATAAACACTCGCAGACGTCTTTATGTAAACACTCAGACACCTGTATGTAAACACTCAGACACATGTATGTAAACACTCATAGACACCTGTATGTAAACACTCAGACACATGTATATAAACACTCATAGACACATGTATGTAAACACTCATAGACACCTGTATGTAAACACTCAGACACCTGTATGTAAACACTCAGACACCTGTATGTAAACACTCATAGACACCTGTATGTAAACACTCAGACACATGTATATAAACACTCAGACACATGTATGTAAACACTCAGACACATGTATGTAAACACTCAGACACATGTATGTAAACACTCATAGACACCTGTATGTAAACACTCAGACACAAGTATGTAAACACTTTTGTAACACCACCACAAATCCTTTTTGAGTTTGTGTAAACCTACCTACCTATATATCCAACAAACATAAAACCCTGCATGTAAACACAGAAAAGCTGATGCAAATGTTTGCAAATGTTCAATGAACAGACTTTCTAAAATGACATATAGCCCTTTTAAAGAAACACCCCTGCAAACACACACACCTCAAACACACACACACACACACATATCTAATACACACCTCAAACACTTCCTCGTCCAGCAGACGTCTCCCAAACACAGTGACTCCCTCAGTGCTGACTTTGGGGTCCTGACCTCTTGGAAGGTCAAGGGTCATGACCTTTTGACAGTCTAAGTAAAGTGTGGCCTTGTTACCTTCCACACTGTATGCCAATCTGTGCCATCTGCAAGGTCACAGGTGAAAGGTCAGATCTGTTAGTAACTTATTAAGCTAATTAACAATGCTGTAATAACACTATATATTCAACTCAACATTATTGTATCAAACATGCAGTAATCAGCAGCCTTGCAGACGTGTATTCTCAAATGTTCATTTATTATCATCCGTTAGAGGGAGGGAGAGACAGATGGAAATGGAAGGGGAGTTGGATGGAGAGAGAGAGACAGAGGGACACTCACTTGCCATCAGCCAGGTTCACCTTCTTGAAGACGGGGTAGAGGTCAGGTGAGGGCTGCCCGTCCTGGTCCTCGTAGAGGAGGACGGGGGAGCGGCCCAGCTCCAGGCCCAGCTGCTGAACCCCCTCAGGGTCGTACACCGACAGCAAGAAGCACTGAGCCCCACGCCGCGCACGCACCGTGGCCAGCAGGGAGAAATCCACCGGGAACTCTGAGTCTGGACACACACGCATACACACACACACACACACACACACACACACACACACACACACACACACACACACACACACACAAAACACATAGACACACACACACACAGACACACACACACACACACACAAAACACATAGACACACACACACACACACACACACACACACACACACACACACACACACACACACAAAACACATAGACACACACACACACAGACACACACACACACACACACACACAAAACACACAGACACACACACACACACACACACACACACACACACAAAACACATAGACACACACACACACAGACACACACACACACACACACAAAACACATAGACACACACACACACACGCATACACACACACACACACACACACACACACACACACACACAACACATAGACACACACACACACGCATACACACACACAGACACACACACACACACACACGCATACACACACACACACACACACACACACACACACACACACACACACACAAAACACATAGACACACACACACACGCATACACACACACAGACACAGACACACACAAAACACACAGACACACACACACACGCATACACACACACAGACACACACACACACAAAACACAGACACACACACACACAACACAGAGACACACACAGACACAGACACACACACACACACACACAAAACACATAGACACACACACACACACACAACACAGACACACACAGACAAAACACACACACACACGTGCACACACGCACACACACACACGTGCACACACGCACATACACATACACACAAGTGCACACGCACACACACACACACACAGAGACAAAACACATACACACGAGCACATACACATACACACAAGTGCACACGCGCACACACACACACACACACACACACACACACATGCACACACAAAAACACAAGCACATACACACACACGCAAGACACACACAGATACACACATACACACATCATGCAAAACACACACACACAAAAAGCACACAAATATGTATATGCACATGCACAGATGCAAGCAGTTTGTGATGGTCACCCAGTTCACACAAAATTTCTGTCTGTAGGATGTGTGTAGGATGTGTGTAGGATGTGTGTAGGGTGTGTGTAGGGTGTGTGCAGGGTGCGTGTAGGATGTGTGGGATGTGTGTAGGATGTGTGCAGGGTGTGTGTAGGATGTGTACAGGGTGTGTAGGATGTGTGCAGGGTGTGTAGGATGTGTGCAGGGTGTGTGTAGGGTGTGTGTAGGGTGTGTGCAGGGTGCGTGTAGGATGTGTGCAGTGTGCGTGTAGGATGTGTGTAGGGTGTGTGTAGGATGTGTGTAGGGTGTGTAGGGTGTGTGTAGGGTGCGTGTAGGATGTGTGCAGGGTGTGTAGGATGTGTGCAGGGTGTGTGTAGGATGTGTGTAGGGTGTGTAGGGTGTGTGTAGGGTGCGTGTAGGGTGTGTGCAGGGTGCGTGTAGGATGTGTGCAGTGTGCGTGTAGGATGTGTGTAGGGTGTGTAGGGTGCGTGTAGGATGTGTGCAGGGTGTCTGTAGGGTGTGTGTAGGATGTGTGGGATGTGTGTAGGGTGTGTGTAGGGTGTGTGTAGGATGTGTGCAGGGTGCGTGTAGGATGTGTGCAGGGTGTGTAGGATGTGTGTAGGGTGTGTGTAGGATGTGAGTAGGATGTGTGTAGGGTGTGTGTAGGGTGTGTGTGTAGGGTGTGTGTAGGGTGTGTGTGTGTAGGGTGTGTGTGTAGGGTGTGTGTAGGGTGTGTGTGTAGGGTGTGTGTAGGGTGTGTGTAGGGTGTGTGTAGGGTGTGTGTGTAGGGTGTGTGTGTAGGGTGTGTGTGTAGGGTGTGTGTAGGGTGTGTGTGTAGGGTGTGTGTAGGGTGTGTGTAGGGTGTGTGTGTAGGGTGTGTGTGTAGGGTGTGTGTGTAGGATGTGTGTAGGGTGTGTGTGTAGGGTGTGTGTAGGATGTGTGTAGGGTGTGTGTAGGGTGTGTGTAGGGTGTGTGTGTAGGGTGTGTGTGTAGGGTGTGTGTAGGGTGTGTGTAGGGTGTGTGTGTAGGGTGTGTGTGTAGGGTGTGTGTAGGATGTGTGCAGGATGTGTGCAGGACATACCAGGTAAAAGCTGTTTAGTTGGAATACTGATTTGTATCTTCTTTTCAATTTTATAAGCAAGATCCACTTCCTCCATGCCACGCCTATTGGTACAAAGCCCTGCCTCTAATGACACGCCCTCCATTGTGTCTGATAGGTCCAAAATCTTCAGTACATCAATGTGATTGGCTGGAAGAAGGAAAGGGCAGTGAACATACAAACTTTCACGTTGTAAGTGTGAAACACTGGAGCAGGATATGTGGGCTGTTTGGAAAGATTAAGATACATTAAAAGTGTCCATTAAAAGTGTCCATTAAAAGTGCCCAATAGACTGTTGCCCAGATGTCCAGGATGAACATAAACATCTAACAAAAGGGACAAAACACCAGCAAATCAAACATGCTAGGCTGAGCTGTACGTGAGCTCTGGAATTACAATGCATTGTCCCCTCATAGCCCCGCCCCTCCTTCATCTGGGCCCCTCATAGCCCCGCCCCTCCTTCATCTGGGCCCCTCATAGCCCCTCCCACACTTATCCTTGCACTGAGAGGACTCATCACCTGACTGACATGTGGTTGTTAAACATGCTATTACAGCACACAGTGAGAATTTGAAACATCTGACATCAAGACGGACGTGTGTGGAGAACAGATCCTAACCAGTTGCCAGCTCTGCGCCCGTACTCTACAGAAGGACATGAACCACACTGGCTCCCCACAGAGAGGAGAACGTGTGCTCACTGCAGGGTTGGGAGATGAAGATCCTGGGAGATCATAGATTAATGTACACTGATTAAATATAATGAAAGAAAGCACTGGCTAAGGAGGAGCAACAGAGAAATAGAATCAGGGAGAAAGATGGGAGAGTGGAGGAAAGTGGAGGCAAGAGAAAGAGAGGGGGAGAGAGACCATAGTGAGGAGGGAGAGAGAGACCATAGTGAGGAGGGAGAGAGACCATAGTGAGGAGGGAGAGAGAGACCATAGTGAGGAGGGAGAGAGACCATAGTGAGGAGGGGGGAAAAGGGTGTTAGTGAGGAGGTGAATGAGGGGTGTTAGTGAGGAGGTGAATGAGGGGTGTTAGTGAGGAGGGGAGGGGGGTGTTAGTGAAGAGGGGAGAGGAGGTGTTAGTGAGGAGGGGAGACGGGGGTGTTAGTGAGGAGGGGAGAGGGGGTGTTAGTGAGGAGGGGAGAGGGGGTGTTAGTGAGGAGGGGAGAGGGGGTGTTAGTGAAGAGGGGAGAGGGGGTGTTAGTGAGGAGGGGAGGGGGGTGTTAGTGAGGAGGGGAGAGGGGGTGTTAGTGAGGAGGGGAGGGGGGTGTTAGTGAGGAGGGGAGAGGGGGTGTTAGTGAGGAGGGGAGGGGGGTGTTAGTGAGGAGGGGAGAGGGGGTGTTAGTGAGGAGGGGAGACGGGGTGTTAGTGAGGAGGGGAGGGGGGTGTTAGTGAGGAGGGGAGGGGGGTGTTAGTGAGGAGGGGAGGGGGGGTGTTAGTGAAGAGGGGAGACGGGGGTGTTAGTGAGGAGGGGAGAGGGGGTGTTAGTGAGGAGGGGAGGGGGGTGTTAGTGAGGAGGGGAGAGGGGGTGTTAGTGAGGAGGGGAGGGGGGTGTTAGTGAAGAGGGGAGAGGGGGTGTTAGTGAGGAGGGGAGAGGGGGTGTTAGGGAGGAGGTTGAGGGGTAATTGCAGGGCAAGTCTGTGCAGGCTGCACACATCTTCACACCTGCCCATTCTC